>NC_140583.1:409745450-409747950 GCF_964204655.1 Triturus cristatus | reverse complement strand
AATCATTAACCTCCTCACCGAATTTGACAAACCAGCACCCGCTTCAAACAATACAACAAGCAACAACGATTCAGGTGACGTTATAAGCCTTAGTTCGCCCTCCGAAGCAGAAGAAGACACAACTGTAGACCTCAGCGAAACCATCGAATTTGTGGCCTCCTCAGCCAAGAATGACATTGGTACAGCCAATTTTGAAAATCTACCTGATGTATACGAAATCAGCAAAGAATTGATAACAAAGAAAAGTGACTACACAAAAAAGTCACATATTGGAAATACCCAAACGAAAAGTATAAATGTGACTTGTGTGGAGACATATTGGGAACTTTCAAAGAATTGAGAAAACATGTCACCAACAAACATAAAGGCTTCTATCTCAAAACATATTGTTCAAAATGAGACAAAGAAGCCGAATACCACAATACCGCATGCCATTATGCAAAATGTAAAGGAAGACCTCAAAAAGGAGAGTTGCCATTCCTGTGCAGCGTCTGTGACCTCAGATCTGGAACAAAGATTGGAGTTTCACAACATGCTCGGCACGCACATCCAAGAGTGCAAAATGAGGCTAGACTAGCAGCTCTAACAAGCAGCAATCCATCAAAACTATGGTCACAGGAAGAAATACTGCTATTAGCAGAATTGGAAAAAGTGTATGAGAACAAAAGAAACATTAATGCGCTGATGGTTCTGCATTTTGACAATAAAAATAGTAAACAAATTGCAGAAAAAAGAAGAGATAGAAGAGATAAGAGCAAAAAATCGGCAAAGGATGTACTGCAAGCATCCAATATCTCTGAGAATGACTCCTGCGATGAACCAGAGATTGCAGAGGAAGTAACAAAAGAAAGGCGCAGAGAATTTATCAATCGGAAACGAGCGCCAAAAATAAAAAAACTTTGATGAACTGAATGATAGAATCACAGAAATTGAGAAGTACACCAAAAACATCCAGCATCACGATGCTGCTATGGATCTGATGGATGAGATAATGACATATATCAGAAAAGACCAATGATATAAGTCCTGTACCAGCAAATCGTACCGAACCAACGAGCGAACCCAAAAATGAACCTATGAACTCTGTTCAAGATGAGCAACAGACTGCCTCTGTACAAAACAAGATACCAAAGAAAGATAAGAAAAATGAAAGGCTCAATCAGACACACAAGAAAAACTATGCAAAAGCAAAGGGCAGCTACAAAGAATACCAGGCACTGTTTCAAAAAGACAAAAAGAAAATTGCCAGGATAATCACTTATGGGGCAGAAGATGCCACCTGCCAAATCAGTGCTGATGAAATCTTCCAATACTATAAAGACATAATTGAAAAAGAAAACAAGAAAAATCCCAAATTCATCCCAATTGACCGGATACCAGATGAATGGGAAATTGGAAGTCTGTGTAAAGAAATTACACTGCTCGAAATTACTAAAGCCTTTGATGAATCAGATTTAAAGAAAGCAGTGGGGCCTGATAAGATTGGTCTGAATGACTTATATAAAGTGCATAGCAGGAAACCAAGAATCTTATCGTCTTGGTTATTGATGAGAAGAGTACCAGACGGTATTAAGAAGAACCGGTCAATACTAATACCTAAGAATGTACCGATTAGCGAACTCAAAAAGATAAGTAATTGGCGTCCAATTACCATCGGTACGTCATTCATGAAGGTGTTCACGAAAATATTAACTAAAATACTCACATTTTTCGTTGAAATAAATATGAGACAAAAAGGCTTCATGAAGGTGAGAGGTTGTCTCGAAAATCTGACTCTTCTGCAAAACATTATAACAGGGGCACGAAAGAACAGAAGCTCGTTGGCAGTGGTGTTCATAGATATCTCAAAAGCTTTTGACTCTGTCAGCCATGGTCATATTCTACAGAGTCTTGAAAGACACAGAGTTCCATCATGCATCAGAGACATAATAAAATACTTATGCACTGACTCAACAACATTTTTCAAGGGAAAAAACAATGAAGCAACTCCAGAAATAACAATGAAGTCAGGAGTTAAGCAAGGTGACTCTTTATCCCCACTGCTGTTTAATATTGCCATGGATCCTCTGATCTGTTATCTTCAGAAAGACGGCAAGGGCTTCACATTCGGATCCAATGATCTCATTAAGCAAATCACCGCTCTGGCCTTTGCCGATGACATCGCAGTACTCAGCAACACCTGGGAAGGAATGAGTACAAATCTGAAAACCATTGAAAAATTCAGTAAAACAACAGGATTAAAACTTAATGTGAAAAAACACACATGGATTTTATATAAGTCACCATAAAGATAAGATCCTGGTTAACAACTGTAAACCATGGCAATTTGAAAAACAAAACATTGAAAACATTCATCCAGGAGAAAGTAAGAGATACCTCGGACTGAACTTTGATCCACACACCGGCCATTCAAGCAACAACAAACTTGACAATCTACCACTTAAGCCCACACAGAAAATAGAAATATTGTTTCAATATTTGATCCCTAAACTGTCATTTA